>NC_134037.1:99614712-99619712 GCF_965140245.1 Athene noctua
CTAGTTATTCCCCTCTTGCATTAGGGAGAGTGGGTGAAAGACGGTAATAAAACGTGCCTCTGTTTGCCTTGCAATGTGTTGCTGCCTTTTCCCTCTTCCCCCTGCCATATCAGCTGTGCCACCTGCCATATCAAGAGGTGGATCAAAAGCTCCACCCACTGCATCCTCTTTTGTTCAGGGAACAGCGAAGGAGAGTTGTAATGGAGATGTAACACTTGATAAACCATATGCAGCCAGGCTCAAGATGTAAGGATGCTTTTCATGGGGGGGAACAATTTTAATCCCGCTTCCCTCCTCACACAAACATGTAGCCATTAAGCCACAGGCAAAATGTGAATGACTTGTCTAATAAGGATTTTGCAGCTGGACTGGTACCTGGGGTAGGAAGTTCTCCTGCCTCACCTCACATTCTTAAGACATTTTTCACTTCAAATCAAACTTATTTCTCAAATGGAAAGATTTGTTCCATTGTCCCAGAATGCTATCACATCGGACTAGTTTGTAATTTTTAAGAAAGCCTTTGCCAGCTCTCACAGCAGGAAGTGGAATATTTTTTTCTTGGTCTTTTATATTCTGAAGATCACAACTCCCTGCCAGCGGCATCAGCTGCATTAGGGCTGCGCCCAGGGGAATGGATGTCCACAAGAAGATCATTTCTCTCTGCCATTTTCCTCTGAGAAAGGAGGAAGACACAACGTTGCTCTAAAAACTACCATCATATGTGAAGGAAAACTTGCATCTGCCTAACTGCCATTCTCGGTGAAGACAGCATAGCTCTTCCGTGGTGTCATTCATCTTCAAAGTGCTTTGCAAACACAAAGTAATTAAGCTCAATATTCTGCTACAGAACACATTAAAAATATACCAAGTATCAGAGACTAGTTAAAGCACATCACATGAAAGGCTCTGATATATTTTATAAGCATGATTTGATAAGCTGCCTAACTTTTTCTTAGCAAACATATTTGATGTATTGATAAACACTGCTTTTTTATTAAAATGTAAGAGCTCAGAAACAATTCTTCAAGTCCCTGCTGACGCGAGGGACTCAGAGATGCCTCTAAAAAAGAACAGTAAATCCTACATCTGTGACTTCTCAATACCCATTTTAAAACAACAACAACAACAACAAAAAATCAAGAAGAGAGCTTGCTTATGTACCTCTAAAAATATCTACACAGACCAAACCTGCAAGCACTTATGTAGATGAGTAACTTTACTGCCTGTGGAGCTCCAATGTGAGTTTGCAGGATGAAGCCTAAACGCATCTTTGGTAAACAAGCCATCAATTACACACTTTAGGGATGGCAGCACCTGTGCAAAGCCTTCAACTATAAACGACAGACACTAAAGAAATAAAAAGCAATTATCAGCTACTAATTTGAGTAAAACTGTTTTCTTCTTAAAGCTGAAAACACAATTTTCAGTGACACTGGTTCTATTTTTGGAAATTAACAATCTTTATTAGATTATTGTACAGCAGACATTCAAGCCCTCTCAAAAAGAAAGGGTTCACAAATTTTAATATTTCACTATTTTTCACACTCCTTTGTTGATTATAAAGATTTTCTTGTACATGTTTTTAGAGAAAATAAAGGCACTGCTCTGTGGGACAAACAAAACAAAACAAATTAAACTAAAGCCACATCCACAGCAATTTTAAATTACTCCTAACTGCTTTTGATTTCTTACTAGGCAGGTATCTTCCAACAAGAGTTTGAATATGAAACTCATACCAGCTATAGGGGAGACATACTACTCAGTTCTAGGATAAATGGTTGGTTTGCATTGCCCCTGGTCTTTATCTAACACTGAGAATAGCCTGCTTTTTATCAAAAGAGGAATAAATTGCTGTTATTGTGATGTTAGCCCATCACTTGGCATTGCAATTCAAGTTTTTGTGAGACAGAAATGTATGATCTAACTGCGACTTGACCTATGCCTTCTGAGATCCATCTAGGTGCTCTAATGGAGCATAAAAAGTATTGAATACAAGGACATGCAAACCGGTAGTGAAGAAATTTGTTTGAGAAGAAGAGCGAAGAGAAAGGGACTCACATGAGCTCGTGGTTTACGTGCTACCAAATTTGTTAAAATATGGAAGAAAGCTTACTGCCGAACTGCAGTTCTTTTAATTAATGTATTTCAGGATGATTCTATGCACCTCCTCGTATCTAGCACCTCCCTCTCTCTGTCATGGTCTCTGCCTCTCTCTCTTTTTCATCATTTTAAAAGTGGTATGATTTAAGAGGCTGTACAGGCTTCTTTAATGATCCAGGTTGTTTTTCTGAGAAATCATTAAAATGGTCTATTAAACTGTTAAGAAAATAAGAAATTGGTCCTGTTTCTTTGTAGGGTTTTTGTCTTTTCCAGTACAGGAAAAGTCACGTTAAATGTTTATCAAATACTTGGGCCACAGTACATTGCAATATAAAGTAATTCAAGGGAGATAGTTTGATTACACTACAAAATCCTTCAGTTATTATAGCATTTCTTGGAATCTATCAGAAAAGGATGGATTTTTTAAAAAGCAATATCTAGGATAGTACCATTTAGATTTTAGCCCTGATAAAGGCTCACTTTCCATTCATAGTCAGAACCTAAATGTGCTCTTCTTGTACCTAAACAGATAATAAGCACTCAGCACACTCCCCCTTCTTGACACAACACACTGAGACTAATCACACATAATTGGAGAGGAGGAGCAGAGGGGCTGGGCAGGCTATTGTGTCCAAAGGACAAATGGTCAGTTTATGAGGCTTTTGTCTGATGCATAATTTCTTATACATCTACAGGAGGAAAAGTCCTGCTGGAAAAGAACATACATACACACACATATATATAAAGCCTTCAACATTGAAGCAAATGAGGACATTTCAATTATGGATAGAAAAATCAACAGTAGAATTAAAAAAAAAAAAAAAAAAAGGAAAAAAAAATCCAAGCATTCAATAGGTGCATTTTTGAAAGATCTTAAGACAACTATTTCCTTACTAATTAAATGTGAATGCATTTACTACTTTACAACCAGTTATATGACCCCACAAAGTATACTATTCACATATTTTCAAATACAACCCAAAAATAACATTTAAAGAGACTAACAAAGTGCATGCAAGTTAAAGGCACAAAAGCAAAGGAAGTCAGCTTTACACCTTTGTTAATGCATACACGTGAAGTCTGATTGGTTTTAGGCTGGAATATAATTGAAAAAATACATTCTAAAATGATACAGAAAAGATGCCTCAGTGTTAACACTCTGTGAAACACGCCATGATATCTTCCTCAGCATTTAGATCAGAAATATTTCTCTAATGATGACTCAGGAACAAAAGGGGGGAATTGAACCCTTCTCACTGCCTGACCATTCACATACATGGATTAATTTTCAGTAGTCCACCTTAAAATAAACAAAAGAAGTTTCATCTTCTATCTGTGTTTGGTTAAAACGAGAAGAAAAGGGTAATGGAGGTTTTCCTCATATGTATCTTTTTCTTCATTTTTCAACTGCAAATAAAAAATGGATAAAGTGAGAAAACTGCATGAAAGCATTTTTAAAATAGAGAGTTCTTGTTCCTTACAGCAAATGATAATACCAAAGATTAAACATTTAATAACTACAAAAAGAAATCTTAAGGACAAATACTATCACAGGTATGGAACAGTATGTCAAATATTATCAGGAGTTGGTCAGAGTTCATAGACAGACTAATTCAGGCAATAAATAGTGGAACATTACTTATAAAACAAGTGAGGTTCAAAATTGCTGTATTAAATAAACTATATTCAAGTGAGATTCAAGGCCTGAATTAAATCCACTAAGCAAGGAAGTTCAGAACAAAGGCTAAAAGTTTATCCCTAATCAGCCTAACTATGGCTGTATAATTTGGTATTTAAGATCAACAATTGTTTCAGATCTCTGAAGTACTATAAGCTTACCTGAAGGTTTACATAATTTGCAAGCCACTTCCAAAGCTGTAATGCAGTTCTTGATGGGCTTATTTATTAATTCTGCTTAATTTTAAAAATTCTTACTGTGAGACTTACAACCTGATAATTAGAATGGTTCAGTTCCGATTGCTAGGGATAATGTTACGTGTGCTCTTCTGATCTACACTAAAAGAATGTATTTCTAAAAAAATAGTGAATGCTTATTTTCTTAGGTATTCCGGTTAAATGTAATTTAAAATACATATACATATTAAACTGAAGTATGTGGAAACTATTCATACATATAACATTTTGTAATCACCTCACATAAAAATATTTGCATATTTTTAATGCAAGCTTAAGGAAGAAATGTAAAAAAAAAGTCCCTTTAGCCATGTCTGACAAAATGACCCTCCCACCCAAAATACTACATTTAAAGCCATATTGTTTTGCCTTTATTTTCCTTGCTGTGCGTTAAGGATTTTAGTCGGTACGTGTCACAACAGCGCTCATGCTATTCAAACAAAGGTCTTTTCCTTATCATATTCTTCAACTCTGAAGTGCCTCTGTGTAAGCTACTGTCTATGAGCAATTAACACACTTTTCCTTTTTCCTAGTGGAACATAAAGCTGATCTATTCTTTAAATTCTAATCCACTTTACTAAGAAGTGTTTGTGTATAATTACTAAAGTAAGGACAATCTGCTTCCCAAGATCTCTAACTTTACCACAGGTGGTTCACTTTGTTTGCAAGGATTACCCATCAGTTTTGTGCTATCCTGGCAATTTTTTTCATGAAGAAAGACTGTATTTTATTTGTACCTTAAAGTTTCCAATTTCAATGAGCCATGTATCTATCAAAAGAAAAGTTAAGAGACTACTTGGAAAACCAGGATGTTATGGGATGGCACATGCCCAAGCGTATTTTCCTCCTCTTTTTTATTTGTTAGACTCCACTTGGAGTAGAAAACCAGAGCCTAATTATGAACTTTGAATGTGAAGAGGCAGCCCTGCTGAAGAACCTGGAGCACAGAAAAGGTAAATACTCCCATTTCTATGTATGTCCCTACA